>NC_056733.1:501877314-501909814 GCF_019279795.1 Protopterus annectens
TTTAACATTGCTGAGACCTGTAAAACGAAAAAGACATTTATGAAAATGGAAAAAATGCCAAGAGCTCCGTCACTGACGGCAACCTTGAAATCCCTGATTTCGCCACACTTATGTACTGATGGCATACTCTCATTTGTCACAGATTTTAAATGTATAAGTAACATAAAATGCAAAATAAATAGTGCAAAGCAAGTCTTAAATTTAACATTAAAACATTACAAAAACTCTTCTAGAATGTTTTTTTAATACCCAGCAAGTACTGTCAGCAACACTAAGAGGAAGTAATACAAAGCATAGTTCACTACCTGCCTCGTAGGCTCGCTTAGCACTGATGTATGATCAGGCTGAAACGAGAGATTACTGAAGTGATCGATCGACTGATTTTGACCGGGTAGACTATCTCTGTCTTAAAAAATAAAACTGAAGAGAAAAGTCTTGAGGTTAGAATGGATGCAACAAGGAAATACTTAGGGAACAGACAACAAGTGATCAGCTTATAGCTTTTTGCTTACAGAAAAAATATAGTACATCCTTAAATTTCAGTTTGAACATGCAACATTAATTGACCATACATATCTCTGGAAGCACGAAGACACTGCACAGTGTATCTAAAACTGATAAAAGAAGCTGTTCACTTTGTCAAAATACTAGATAAAATGTAAAATCTTATCTGTCAGGGTTCTCTGAACACAATTAGCACCTTAAAATGTCTAAAGCAAGAAGTAAGACTTTTCTCTGGACTAATCTCAACTGAGTACATCTGCCTACATTTACAGGGTATTCCTTCATACTTTTGTTAGGAGTGGCTTTCCTGTACTGCACTGTGCAGGGCCTTAATCTTAGTGCTTCCAAGAGTCTGTCATCATTTCTATTTTAAGACAAGGTGCATAATGTAACAAGAACACAGTCAGTACCAAAACAATTAAGGAATGAATATCAAAACTCTCTGCAATACTGTAAGTTTTTTTTTTTTTTTTTTTCCCAGGGGGCCTTTACCCGCCTGCACCTTCAGAGTGGGGAACTGTGTCCCTCATTCCTGATAAAAACATTTATAAAAATTATAAATCACTATGTCAGAGTAAGAGGAATATTATGAATTACTGCAAATTCAGAGTTTAATGTTTATGCTGTCAAATTCACTGTAGTCACAAGATGTTGTACCTCTGTTTTGCTCCAGTATATGTGAGAATGTGTGTCACACATGAGTGTGTCTGTGTGATGCACATAGATATATATGTGCTTGCACATATGTATACACACACATTATATATATATATATATATATATATATATATATATATATATATATATATATATATTTTACACACATACAGATATATATATACATATATATATATATATATATATATATATATATATATATATATATATATATATTTTATATAAAATTGTATACACATATATAAAATACACACACACAGAGATGTATGTATTTAATATAGGTCTCACACATGCACACACGCATATATATATATAAAACACACTTAGATTCCCAGCTAGAGCGTCTTCTGTGTAGAGGCATAGGTAACTGGGGCGTGCCTTCAGTGAAGGTTGTGCGTCAGGGCTGGTAACCCGGTACGTAAAAATCCACCACCAATCATTAGCAGACCGGAGTTCTGCTGGGGCGACCCCTAACCGGGAAAAGCCGAAAGACACAAACAAACAAACAAACAAACGTACATAAACACAAACACACACATATACATATATATATATATATATATATATATATATACATACATATACATATATATATATATATACACATATATACATATATATATATATATATATATATATATATATATATATATATACACACACACATATACATATATATATATATATATATATATATACATATACCCATCAGAAGTAATATTATGTCAATCACATTTATGCAGTTTTAATAACTCAGACACCCCCCCCAAAAAAAAAAAAAAAAAAAATCACAGATCATTTGTTTCACTCCAAATGATTACTGTCTTTCTCTTTCCTGTGTCTGTCAGCCATAGAAACTGCCAGCACAAGGTATAAACTCTACATTAAACATTTCTTCACATTTGCGCCAGAAATAGCTTCTTAAAGTGATATTGCAATATAAAATGGTAAAACTGAGAAGAGACTTGAGGAAATAAACATTTACACACTAGAAGACAGGATGTAAAGAAGAGACATGATGAAGATAAATAAGGCAGTTGAAAGCAGTGTAAGAGAGTGAAGGATGAAAGAACCATGACTTTCAGACTGAATGTACACAGAAAGTTTTTTTTCAGAAAAGGTAGATAAGTGGAACAGACTACCAAAGTAAATCGGAGACTAAGCCCACTAATGCTCTCAAGAATGCCTGTTGTATTTTGTGGATTGAAAGAAAAGAAATGCATGGGCAACTATGTGGTCCTAGCTCTGCAAAAAGAACAGTCCAGATGGACAGTTCTGTCTCTTTTAGTATCAGCATTATGTAATAAAATGTAAAGCAGGACAACAAGGTTGGACAGAAGATCCTCTATTCACTAACTCCAGGAAAGATGATGTATAGTCTGCAAAAAATATCCTAATCTGAACCCAGTCTGCAAAGAATAACCCCATCTAAACCCAGTACGGATGATGCATGTGCTTGTCTCGTAAAGAATACCCTCATCTGAACCCAGTACGGATTATGTTTGGGTCTGTCTCTCCAAAGAATACCCCCATCTGAACCCACTACAGATGATGCATGTGCTTGTCTCTGCAAAGAATACTGTCATCTGACCCCAGTACGGATTATGTTTGGGTCTGTCTCTGTAAAGAATACCATCATCTGACCCCAGTAATGATTATGTCTGGGTCTGTTTACATACAGAATAATAGAAGTCATCTGTTCATGCAGAAGCCACCAAGTTTTGTAGCATAGATATTATCTGTGCCTTCCATAAGGCCTAGGTTCAGCCAATGGAAGCCTTGTAAAATTTCTGATGTTGTTCCTGCGTGTTTTTGGGTTGCATGGGAATGAAGTTCATGCTGGCCCGTCTTGTCAGGCAGTCAATATCCACAAAAAGATTTCAGCTGGACTTCTTTAGTGATGGCACAGCAGTTCAAGATAATAAAGGCAAAGATTTCACCTGGAGTGTCCAAAGTGTCATCTCAATAAAATGAAGAGGCTCAGGCATTCATTTAAGTAGTTTATTACATACAAAAACATCAGGATGAATGGCAAGAATATTAAACTTAAACTGACTATCTACTAAACACATGCATGCTAACCCTCTGGCTGCTGGCTGCTCACTCAAAATGGCACTCCTGCTTGCACATGCTAAGTACTTATATGCATTTGCCCACTGACTGTAATGCTTCTTAAAGGTACATCACACACTCTGATCTACACCCTCCCTCTTTACGGAGCTGTCTCATATAGGCAATGACTTTTGAACAGCCATGCAATTATGCAGACAATAATAATAAAATAACAGTCATGTCCAGGTTGCCATGTATCTCGAACTAGGTATGGAGATGTGACCTGATCTTGTAATGTAATAGTTAGGACTTGGTTTAGCAACAAGGACAGTCACTGGGGAATTTTCTGCTTCAGGACTCTTGGGTATATTCTCCGGAACAGGTTTTTCTGATGGAATGGCCTCTGGAACAGGAACATTGGACAAGTCACTCTGAGAATTAGTCTTTATTACAGGCAAGATGCTGTAACAATGGCTTGGACACTGGTAATAAATACTTCCAATTCCGCCAAAATTCCATTCCCTGCGATTCCACAATGTACGATCTCAGCTCTTGACACAAACATTTCACAAATCTGATGTGATCAAAACCTTTTGACATCTACATCCTCACTATCTCCCCTTCTTTTAACGAACTGAGCGGTTTTGCTGGTCTTACCACAGTAGGACTTCTGGGAAAAATGCTTTTTCAACAGTTGGGCTTTCACTGCTTTGTTGTTTCTAGCACTTGGAACCAATAAATTACTGCTGATTGGTAATGTGGTTTTGGTTTGAATCGACATAAGTCTCTGAGTAGGTGAACCAAAATGATTATCAGGAGGAATGTCTCTATGATTTAGCAAGTTTAGAAAAACATCAGTATTGTCATGTTTGGATTTCTCTAACAGCTGTTTTGCACTTTGCACGTTCAGGCAAGCTGTTTGACTATAGGTATTCAGGACTACTCATATTATGAACAAAATTCCATGTTTCAGACAATGGTGCTGACTTGTAAACTGTGCACCATTATTAGAAATGTCTGTGCTCACTACCATGGACATAAAAAAATGTCTCCAACTTAGTAATGACAGTACTGGACATTAGGTTAGGAACTAGGTCAATCTCGAACCAATTTGAATAAGGGCCTACAAACACCAAGTAATGTTGACCATTCTACTCAAAGATATCTGTGGCTACTGTCAACCAAGGTAGTTCCGGATGTTGATGTGACTTTGTACTATTACATACAGAACAAGATGAAAGCACTTTCTCAATATATTTTGACATAGAAGGCCAAAATACTAGACCTCACATCCTTCGTTTGGCATAATCAGTTCCTGGGTGGCCACGACGCAAGATCTTATCTTGTTGCAAGGATTTTTGGAACAATCATTTTTGGACCTTTCATGACACCAACAAAATCTCATCTCTGTAGGGAAAATACTGCTGCATTTCTACTGGTAAACAAGATTGCTTTGAAGGCCTTCCTGGACTAATAAAGAGGTTGATCTTCTGGAGAATTGGATCTGAAGCTGTGTGATTTCTAAGCTCATCAAGATGTGTAGAAGAAAACAATTCTCACTTCCATGACTTCAAAATCAGACTGCTCATTGTCATGCTGTTCAGTGGTTTTCCTGGGCAATTGAGATATGGTATCAGCAAGATAAAGAAGTTTACCTTTTGGGTAAACAAAACTGAAACTGTACTTATGCAATTCGAGGATTATGTGTTGCAATCTTGCAGGAGCTGTGTGCATTGGCTTTCTCAAAATAGTGACAAGAGGTTGGTGGTCAGTTTCTATCTGGATAGTTCCGCCATAAATAAAATCATGGAACTTCAAACATGCAACACAATTGCCAAGAGTTCTCTCAATCCGGGCATACTGCATCTCAGTTTGGGTAAGAGTTCTCGATGGATAGGCTACAGGTCCACCCTCTTGAAGAATGACTGCACCTAGACCAAACTCAGAAAAATAACAGAAAGGAGTAAATGGTTTGTGAACATCATAACAGCATAGAGTAGGTGGACTGGCAGTTCTGTTTCAGGATATCAAATACTCTTTAGTACTGTTCTGACAAGGACCAGGTAACATCTCTGCGTGTCAGCTTTCTTAATGGTGCTGAACGTTGACTTAAATCTGGAATGAACTTGCCTAAATAGTTGACCATGCCAAGAAAATTTGTAGGCCTTCGATATTGTCTGGAGCAGGCATCTCAAGAATTGCTGTTTGCTTGGAAGGATCTGGTTGTAAACCCGAACTGGTAAACAAATGACCAACATAAGTCATTTCTCATAGCCTGAATTTGCACTTCTGAGGATTCTGCTTAAGATTCCCTTCACATGCTCTTTCCAGAACATTCTTGAGGTTTCTATCATGTTCGACTTTACCACTCCCTCCTACAAGAATATCATCTACTATAATAGTACACAGCCTGAAAAAATTTGTTCCGTCGCATGCTGAAAGACTTCACTGGGAGAATTTATTCCAAATGGCATTCTCAGAAATCTGTACCTCCCGAATGGCTTGCCAAATGTGGTTAGCAATGAAAATTTTCAGTCAAGCAAAATTTGCCAAAATGAACTCTTTGCATCTAAGACAGAAAAAAAACAGTCGCATTTGGCAAGAAGACAGCAACTTCCTTGACTGTGCGCATAGGATGATGAGGCTTTTTAATGCTTTGTTCAAGTCTCTTGGATTAATACATATTCTGATATCATCTGAACTTTTCTTATGAGCTAATAGCATGGAAGATACCCATTCACTTGGTCTTCTACTGGACAAATTACTCCTAGTTGCACCATTTTGTCTAACTCGGCTTTGACTATTTTGCATAGCTACTGGAACTTTCCATGCTGGTCTGATAACTGCACTGACTCTGGGTCTAACTTCATGGAGTACACAACTGGTAGTTTGCCTAGTTTGTCTGTAAAAATATCAGCATACTGAGAAAAAATAGTTTAGGCAAAATTTGAGCTGTTCTCATTCAACCTTACATGGTTGTCTACTTTGATAAATGAAAGCAGGCCCATTTTCAAACTATCTCTGAGGCCTAATAATGACTGCATGTGCCTCTGGACAATGTAAAGCTGAAAGTCATAGTTGTTCCCAGCAGAGTAAAATGAAAGCACTACTGAGCCTTCAATTTGAATCTTTTCACCAGCATAAGCAACAAGCTTCTCACTTTGTCAAATCAAGTTGTTCTGCAGTTCTTACTCTAGCAAACACTTCTGCTGACATAACATTGCAGTTTGAACCAGTATCTAATTTGAGCTCTACTGGATTCCCATATACATATACATATATATATATATATATATATATATAATTATATATATATAAAATTATATATATATAATTTTCACATATATATATAATTTTCACATTTATCTAACTATCTCAACAATCAAGTAACACAGACAGAACTCCTTAGCCTCATGTGAAACCTCACAGCTAGATGAATAAAAAGCTGCTAACAGCATATATGTAACCTGAGTGGTTGCTGAGATATTGTAAGTTGTTTACAAAATATTGCAAATGTAATCGTTACTGTTACTTATAAGACCTAGAACCTAAAGAATACTACCATTATAAAAATAGTTGTGCTTTCATAATCCCTATGGTTCCAGAGATATGAATATTTATTTGAAATGTGAGGACATCATTTGATTCCATCAAAAGGCTTAGGCTCCTCCCATTGGAAGTTACAGTCCAAACATCCTGAGCTCCATTGGAGTGAATGAGTTAATAAAAGCATATGCCTTGTCTGATTTACAATACCTTTTGAAATTATTCCACTTATTGCAAGAATGGCACCACTGACCAAATCCTAAGCACATTTGGGTTTATGGTTATCACCACAATTACAACAGTTGATTACGAGGCTAGCTACAGGTTTTGCTGAGACATCCCTGTGCTTTTTTGCGTGTATCTTAGGCCTTACCAAAGCTGCTCTGGGTTTTGCTGCGGAGTCCACACCCTTTGGCCTGTATCTTTTAACCACATACTGCATACTATCTTTTAACCACATACTGCATACTATCTACATTAGCTTTGAAAGGTACTGGAAGGCTTTTCTCATTTGTAAGCATACTTGTGTGCCTTTCTGTAAGTGTGTATATGTGAGAAATCTCAATGGTCTTGTTTAATATTAAATCACTGTCTCGAAGCAAAATCTCACTGCGTCATTATTAATACTACACACACGACTGTCTTTTATCACCTCATCTCTCAAATTACCAAATCTGCACGTTTTAGCCTTATTTCTCAAGTCAGTTACATATGCTGCAAACGTTTCACCAGGCTTTTGACCTTTAGTGTAAAATAAGTGCCCTTCCATTGTAACATTCATTTGGGGGTTCCACATTTCTCTGAATTTACATTTTAAGCATTTGGGGTTATCCTGCATTTCAATCTGTACCACAATATGGCAGTCTTCCCCCTCCCCTGCAAACACAGCAGGTGCATACACAAATGAATGCTCTCTTTCAGTGGCTTCAGAACTAGCTAAATTAAGCAGAATAAATGCCTTTGTATGTGCGTCTGTCAGAAAAAGCAGCCTGTATGAAAATATTGTACTCCTCAGACACTAACACTCTCCAGTTTTCTGCAATATTGTTATCAAACACAAGTGGTGCAGGGTCTGCGAAATCCTTCTGCCATACCCACAAATTATAGTAAAATCCAATGCAATCTTGGCCCATGTAATTATGTATGAACATGCACACACACCAGGTACTTGTAATAATATTCAAATGCACAATGATCTCTTTGAAAGACTGCACTTTGCAAAATATTCTTTGAAATGACTGTACTTTGTAAAACATTCTTTAAAATGGCTGTACTTTGCAAAATTGCACCGTAATACTGCACACACTTGCCAACACTTTGCTCACTTCAGATATTTCGAATACATACAGTTAATGCGTAAAAGTAGTACATAGAGAATAAATATATGTTGTTTTCCCATTTTTTTTTATATATTTTATGTGATACAGATATTGTTTCAAACATTTTCATAATTATTTTAAATATTTTATCAATATGTTGCAGTTTCAGACATTTCGTTTAATTAGAAATTTGTTTTGAGTGTTCTGAATGCTTTGTTTTATATTTGTAGCAAAAAAAAATCACTTAAGTGAGTTTTAGTACCTGGAATTCTTTTCTGACCTGTTTGCAAGTTGTTTCAGCAGTAGTGATGATCCACTCGTGTATATCCCTCCATTTCTAACCGCTTGCCTCATGATTGTGACTCTGGATCCCATTCTGACACCATGTCGCTCGTCTTGTACATTTCAGTAAGACAAAGAGGCTCAAGTGTTTAAGTAGTTTGTTACATACAAACACATCAGGATGTATAGCAGGAACATTAAACTTAAGCAAACTGACTAATTACTACACATGTGCATGCTATCACTCTGGCTGCTCAAAAAAAAAGGCACTCTTGTTTGCACATGCTCAGTACTTATATGCACGTGCCCACTGACTGGAGTGCTTCTTAAAGGTATATCACACACTCCGATCTAAACACAGTAAGGCAATTCCTTGACAATTTCTATGCAGTCACCTTTCATCCTTCTTTAAAATGATAATTATGCTGACATTCCTGAAGTCCTCTGTAGTATCCTCATTTTATCACATTCAAACAATAAGTATCAGCTGCTTCATCTTCATCCACACCGACTCCAAATGGCATGCTATTGTGACCAGAAGTTGCCTTTATTGGTCTGCCTGTTGTCACATTACATTTTTCCAGTGATACAATAGTGTGTGAATAAAAACCATACTGTGGTAAAGATGTGTGTTTCAATGATGTTCAGGTCACTTTCACTAGTAATAAAAAGGCAAGGTTTAGTTCCCATTTTCAGAGCAGCTCAAGATCTAAAGTCTTCATTCAGGTAAAGTCAGCTGAAGTGCAACGGCATAAGGCTACCCGGTCATCTTGAAAAGTTTTGCTATTAAACTGTAAACCCACCCTCCTTCTTGACACTGTGTGGTTGTGCTGGTCCACCAACTTACTCAGGCTAAAAAGGTCACAGGCTTTTATCATCAAAAATAGTATCCTTTCAATTCACTGCATCATTCTAATAGAGGAAATGTCTAATATGAAAGCAACTGTTGAATGTGGTTACACAAATGACAGATAACAGCATCCCCACAAGATGAATAATCATGCTAACAAGGTAACGTTAACTGAACAATGTGACCACTGGAATCTAACTAGACTAGACAGCAGAGGCAGTGTGGACTTGCACTACACTGAACATAAAGTCCCCCCAGTGGATAAAGAATATTTCAAACAAGATATAAATGTCCACACTACAATGCTACTTATAGAGGTAACATCCGTAGCATGATCTAAGGACAGCCATAGTTCAGATCCATACTAAAATACTACTTAGAGGTAACATCCATAGCATGACCTAAAGACACAGGACAGCCATAGCTCAGAAAGAATGGCATCTGATTGTCTTCATAAAATAAAACAGAATTAGCTCAGACTCATCAACATTTACTTTTTACTTATTTAATCTTGTTAACCAGGGTAATGAACTGATTTCTACTGACCATTAATAGGCTTAGCCTAGGACAAAGTAGTACAGACACTGCTAAGCAATGAAAGGTTTATGCAAAACCAAAAGTCAGTTGAACAGGTGAGAAAATATACCTTGGTTATCTTTTTAGCAGGTCACTGCTTATCATTCCTATTTGACCAAACTGTAACAATGAAAGGAAGCAATAGTTCTACCTATTGCATGACCAAGAATTACCCGACATACCAACTTATTCAGACAGCTCATGGTTTCTTTAGTAAGGAAATGGGCAATTGAATCAGAAGTCTGACAAATGAAAGTCTTGTCAGTTGTGTGAGTGCTGGCACTGAGAATACATATCATGGAAAAATACTCTTAGTGACCACTGAGTTTGCCCTTGTTCACACTGTTGTGAAACCATGGACGCCCCCCCCAAAAAAGTTATTTATTATTTTGATTCTGACTATCAGCAGCCACTGACCTTGGTGAATCAACATGCATTTGATGCAATTCTGAGCTTTAAACGTCATGTATTATGGCCTAGCAAGCTCCATAAAGCATGCATTGGTACAGCACAATGGTGCTAAGCCCAAGAGTTTATTTAGCTGAGAAAAAAATCTATTGTGACAAACTACTCAGGAGAGCCATTCCTGTGGAGTTTGTATGAATTCAACCTGACATTTCAAGGACGTCCAAGAACATAAACGACAATGGAAAAAACAAACTGCTCCAGAAGAGTCCCGCTTGCAACAAGGTCAATCTATGATACTTAGGCCTTTTGGCAGGACTTCCAACATGTCCCAGATCATTTGTCAATCGTTCTGAAATATCCAATACAACTTTTCAGGCTTTCTCTAAACGTTACTGTGAAGACAACTCCTAATATTACTACTGCAGGAGGTTACACAGGATGTAAAAATACAGCAAAGCTGGAAGGTTACTTAATGTGTATTTAACAATCAGTAGGTTTGAGCTAAGCAGAAATACTTTCTAGTGGAGGCTCAGGAAGAGAAACGCTGAATACAGCAACAAAACACACTCAGCTGAGGACTTAACCCTATAGCTGTGCTAGTGGGGAGCCTTACTGGGGCACTGGAGGGAGACGGATATAAAGAAATCCAGACCCCAGGCTGCCTGTGTTCCTGGTGTGCTCTTAAGGGAAATTGTGCTCGACACAGACAGGTCTGCATCTGGAAATACTGACTGCATCCACTTGTATTCCAAATGAATGCACCCCCTCCAGTGTTAGTGGTGAGGATTCAGGCCCCTTGATTACTGCCCCAGAGTACGGACATCACAGAGGGGTTATAACCAACTTTGCTCTCAAGGCAATGCCTTTACTAATCAAGTGTGTACTTAGAAAGCCCTCCTTATTACAGTAGACACAAGATGGTCAAAGTTAAGGTCACAGTCAACTTGTGATCCCAGATCCCTTATCACTTCATAGGTACTTAGGATATTGTTGTTGATCTGACAGTGTGAAGGGACATTGTTTTTGCCGAAGGGAATGATGATGCATTTCTCTGCATTCAGTTTGCCGAAGGGAGTGATGATGCATTTCTCTGCATTCAGTTTGAGACTGAGTAAGACACCAGTTGTTGGTTGGTGCAAGGTCCTCCTGGAGCATACTGACATAATTTAGGGATTCAATAATTGCACCCAGTTTGCAGTCATCCAGAAACTTGGTCAGCCACAACCCCTTAGTTTTGGCCTGAACTTCTAAGAAGTATATACCAAACAGTAGGGGGCCCAGCAATGACTCTTTGTGGCACTCTGCATATCAACCTTCAGACCTGACAACAACAGTCACCCACTTGGATTGTGTGTGCCCAGTTTGTGAGCCAGTTGGCAATCCATCTTATAACAAAGGGGTGTACATTCACTTTGCTAAGTTTATCGGTAATGCCCGAGTGTGGGATTGTGTCGAAAGCCTTTGCCAAGTCCAGGTATGCTGTGTGCACAGATATGTCCGCAACATTGGCCCTGGTCACATTTTTGATGATATCCACCAGATTTAATATGCAGGATCTGCCCTTGACAAAGGAGAATTGGGATGGATCCAGGGTTTGGAGGTCGCCTCCGTCTTTATGAGGTCAATAATGATACGTTCCACGGCCTTACAGATGAGGCTGGTCAGACTTATGGGTCTATAATTCCCTAGGCCTGTTGCTAGGCCACCTTTGTATAGGAGAATAAATGTTGCTGTTCTCTATTCCTCAGGAACAAAGCCTGTGGTTAGGCTATGATTAAAAAGGGTACTTAATGGTGATGCTAGTTCATGTTTTAGCCCACTTAGAAGACAACATGGGATGCTACCTGGTCCCATAGAGGCTGTTCTTTGCCTTGGACAAGGCTTTAATGACCTGCTCTTCAAATATATAGGGTGGAGAGGGGTTTGGGGCAAGGTTTGTGATAACTTTGGATGAGATCATCTTCTTCTTTCGGCTTTTCCCGGTTAGGGGTTGCAGGAAAGGATCACCTGTTCACTGAGGATGCAGGAAGGGATCACCTGTTCACCGAGGATTGGCAGTGGATTTTTATGGTATCAAGTTGCCAGCCCGGCACCCAACCTTCCACAGATGGCACACACACGCAAGCACTCACACCTAGGGCCAGTTTAAAGTATCCAATCCACTTACAGTATGTCTTTGGGATGTGGGAGGAAACCGGAGCACCGGGAGGAAACCCATGCGACCACAGAGAGGACATGCAGACTACACATAGAAGGCACCCCAACCAAAAATCGGACCAGAAAACCACTTGCTGTGAGGCGGCAACGCTAACCGCTGTTACCACCGCAGCCGCCCCATAACCGTCGAGGAGATAATGGAGTGAAATTTTCACCAAATTTATCTGCTGGCTTTGACTACTCACTCCCACCCTATGTGCACAGTTCCTCCAGTGACCAAGCTGCTAATCGAATTTAGGTTGTCTGGGTCCAGTCAGGGCTTTATTTTGTTACACCATGAAGCTATTCTACATTACCAAATTTTACTGAAATTTTCCAAAAAGCATTACCTGCTACTACCTAGATTCATTCCCAACTCTTTGTAATAGTACTTCATGGTTACATAACATTTATACATTTCTGGTAAGTTAGCTTATTTCACAATGGTGATAGCCCATGGGCTGGGCTTGTAACTGGTTCACTGGATCAGAACTCAACCCCTTTAAAAAAAAAAAAAAAACTTTTGGTATATTCTCCATAAATGGGAATGTTAAGCCATTTTACATCTTTATCCGAAATGTAAACCAATGCAGAGCTTTATGTCTTGATCGCATATTAGCAAAGATGGAGAACACCAGTACGAGTAAAGATGAATACTTTGTTAAGTATAGCATAAGATAAACAAAATAATACTCTGAATGACAGCAGTGAACTGAGAGAACTCACTGTTTAGGTTTCTTAAAAAACAGCAAATGTGTGCTTTATAGAATTTGTTCTGACACCAGTGAGAGAAGGTCACTGAATGTTTCTTAACAGCCATAATGCACCAGTAGCATATAGGGATAATCTACAGTGACTCATTACCTTTACACTTCTTCCTTAACTCATTACATCCGAGGGATGCCTCCAGGTGCACCTGCAGTTAACTCCTACTGACACTTCTAGGTATCGAATATTGCTTATTCATATTTGCATCAATAATTCCAAAACCATGCTATGTACAAGGATTTAAAAGATTGCAACTTAAACCTTACACAATGGTAAACTCAACTGCAGTAATAGTTGACCACTGTCCAGTGCAGGTACAGAGACATTAACTGTTGTTTTTATGATACTATTAATATAGCTATAATTTTCACATTTTTCTAAATATCTCAACAACCAAGTAACAGACAGGACTCCTTAGCCACATATGAAAGCTTTCAGTTAGATGAATAAAATGTTGCTGACAATATGGCTGTAACTTGAGTGGTTGCTGAGATATTGTAAACTGTTTACAAAATATTGTGTGTTTACTGTGACTTATAAAATTCAGTTTAAGACCTAGAACCCAAAGAATACTACCACTATAAAATAGTTTGTGCTGAAGGGTTTGCCATTTATACTTTTT
The DNA here is from genome assembly GCF_019279795.1 of Protopterus annectens. Classification (NCBI taxonomy): domain Eukaryota; kingdom Metazoa; phylum Chordata; order Ceratodontiformes; family Protopteridae; genus Protopterus; species Protopterus annectens. Next base: position 501,891,116 of record NC_056733.1, read on the forward strand.
TTCATAACCCCTATGGTTCCAGAGATATGAACATTTGTTTGAAATGTGAGGACATAATCTGAGTCAGTCAAAAGTCTTAGGCTCGGCCCATTGGAAGTTAGTGCAAACTTCCGGAGCTTCCTTGGAAGAAATGAGTTAACTTACATGCAGCAATTAGATTACCAGGTAAAAACCATGAATCTCTTACTTTCACTTATATTAATGGTCTGATTGAAAAAAAACAACAAAAAAACTCATTAAACCTAATGTGTGACATGAAAGATTGAAGTTGATTATGTGAAACCTGAATACCGACTGCAGATTGTTTTGTGAAGGTGTCTCTAATCCAACTAATATGTTTTTTGTAACTGGCCCAACTTGCAATTCTGACTGTTAATACATGAAGTTTCTAGAAGAGATAATGCTTTGGTATGAATTCTTGTTTCTCTTCCTAACAGTATATATGCTGACAGAATTATGGCTAATATTTTCAATGGCCTCCTGCTGACCATCTCTTACTAGTGTCAGAACAGTACTTTAAAGAGCACATTTACTGTTTATACTTACTCCTGGTCCTTTACTGACACTGTCAAATTTGTACAAGATACAACCAGTAGGAAGAACTTTTTTCAGTCATATAAGGTTGAAGCCAAGTTTCAGTAACTGCAAGTGGATCAGGGGAATATAGAATACCCAGTTTTGCCTGAATGTTAATTTGCTGCATATACTCCAGGCATTTTATCCAGCCACCCATAACCTCCCTTTTCCATTTTTGCACATAGTCACTTCTGTAGTGACACTATGAACCTATCTACTGTCAATGTTCTTAACACTGGATGGGCTAGCCCTGTTGCAGTTGTTTTTCCATACCATGCACACACACATTCACATCTGTGCCCAATTTAGAGCGTCAAATCCATCTACTGCACATCTTTGGAATGTGGGAAGAAACAGCAGCACCCAGAGAAAACCCACATGAACACAGACAGGACACGTAGAATTCACATAGAAGGCACCCCAGCCAAGAATCGAACCAAAGAACCTCTTCCTGTGAGTTAACAATGCTACCCACTGCACCACTGTGGGCACTGATATGTGAAACTTTAATGTCATAGGTGTGTCTCCACAAAGCATCCCTATAGAAGCAGAACATGTTGAAGAAAAGATCCAGAATTAAGCCAACTAGCTCTAAAAATGAGTGTGAAGAGCTTAATTCCCTGCAGTGTTTAGCATTATGGAATGTAATATGGCATGCAGAGTTTTACCAGAAAGTAAGATGAAAAACAGATTTTTGTAAAACATGCGTTATTCAACTACTCAAAATATGGTAGGAGGCAGACCTATAGATAATTACTGAAAGTTGAATGATGAAATAATGTGGCACAGCATACACAGTTAACCATTAAGATATGTTACCATAAACAAGAAAAAGCAGCAGTGTTACATGGGTTAATACAGATAAGTAAAACTGAATGAACAGCCTGGGGCCTGTGAGACAGCATGACTTTACTGTTACTGGCCATATTGATAAGGTGGTTTAGCGGAGTTGCTAAATATAGGATGGGAGGAGGAACATGTCTTGTCCCATATCTTGGTAAAAAGAATATTTTTGATGTCATAATCCAGGGACCAGGCATTGGACCACAGTGTGCTTATCAAAATAAATCATTGGTGGGTGAGGAACCTGACCATGAGAAAGTGTGCAAGCCAGCACTGCACACATTCCCTGTCTGGGTGTGCTATACATCTGGCTTAGATTCAGAAGAAAGTAGTAGATTTTCTCACCATGTGACTGGAAATGGGGCCTGCGTCTGCACAGACTCAGGTGGACTACAAATAAGAATGTAACTTTTAGACATTAGTCATAATGCTTTTTATACAATACAGTTGTTCTAATCTGCCACAATAACCCTCTGTAGTGAGTTGCAAATGCTGAGAGGGAAACCTCAATATTGTTTTTTTATGGGAACCAGACCTAAAAGGAACCACCTAACCCTAAACAGTTCAGTGAAGAATGCAGTATAATGTCAAAATAATTTTCTTCTTGCCAAATTAATTAGTATCAAGGAAGCAGAACAAGTATTCTACCCTCCTCTGACTGATTTTCTATTCAGCTAGAAGCACATATGCTAATTCTATCTCCCAAGATGCAGGCAGGAAAATAACTACAGAGACTGGAGGCAGCAATGACCAAGACATAAGTACATAGCATGTATACATTAGTCTGGTCAGCGCTTCGTACATCAGCATCAGTATCAAACACATCAATCCACAAGTAGTTATATTCTGTAATACAGTTCTTTGTATCAGAAATTACAACAAGGTAAGTGGCAACTGGTGCTAACTAAAGGCATAACTGCTCAACGGCATTAAATAACCCTTGGATATAAATACTATAAAGTCAAAGTTTATCAGAAATCAAATAATTATAAGATACTATACCTATTGATAAGACTTCATATATTCTTTTTTGTTTAAAATGGAAGCATTCATGTATATATAGTGTACATATGTTGTAGGATTGTTCTTAGAAGTATTGTTTGGAAATTACCTGTGTATTTCTCGGTCAAATGTTTGTATGAACAAATTGAAAAATAATAAAGAATTATTATTGAAAAAAAAAAATGATCCAGCTCCACCTTGGGGAATCGCCTAAAAAAAAAAACAGATTCCAAGACTAAGACTTCTAAGTCTTAGAAAATGGGCATTTTTGACTGAGAGTTTACAATCACACCCTAATAGTCCTTTGTGCCTTTTACAGTGACAGGACTAGCAAGCTTCTATATCTGTGTCTTCCAGGACAGAAAGAAAAATGGACAAATGTGATCCCCAGCCCTTTGCAAAATATGAGGCCAGCTCCTTAGATTAGTGCAATAGATGGATCAATAAAATGGGTAGTAAGCCACTTGCGGACAATAAAATCACTACCTAATGCAGGATGCTAAAAAACAGTAATGCAGTTCTTATGCGGACAAATGCAGCTCTGTACTAAACATATAGTAAGAAAAAAAGTCTGAAACTGCAGAAGGATAATCCATGTCAAACATTGTTGTTCTACCTGAAAGTTGTTTTTTGCAGAGGGACATGCACTCCCACACCCCTCAATGTGGGCAGCAAGCACCCCTCACTCCTTAAACCTATATCAACACTAAGATCACCACACCTTGAAGAAAACTGAATATTCTGAGAATTGGCAATCCTGCACTTTGTAAACATTAAGTATGTATTTTCAGCCATTCAATCTCATTATTGTGGAAGTTGCAATAATGAGCATTAAAATGCCAAACAGCTGCCTTTTAAACATGATGAATGTTATACATTAAAAATGCAAAAAAGTCCATTAAATTCACACTGGCAAACTATAACTGTAGGCTTGTGACAGTGGAGACATATCTTGTATTTGGAAACAATACTGCCACTGGACAAAGTCTGAGGGGTTGTGGAATGCTTCATTAAAGCATGTTTCATTGATACAGTCAATGACTAACACAGAGTCTAAAATTTCCCTGCTGTTTTGTGGAAATAGAAAACACTGTTTGCCATTTCCAGTCCACAGAGTCTGCTATATACATAAAAACAGATGTTTGCTATATACATAAAAACAGATGTACCAAAGAATCACACCACAGAAGAAAACAGGTTTCATGTGGAGGAGGCAAGCCATCTACACCTTCTTTGAGAAGGTTATTGCCCTGAGTTACACACAACTCCAAGGTCACCAATGTCAATGGAAACCGCATGGCAATACTCGGCAAACACACCTAACCATGAATGTGGATTCAAAGAACCTGAACAAAAGAACTTGCCGGCATACAAGTCAATGTAATCAGCATCAATAAGCACGCAGCTACCGTCTGAGGAAAAGCCTGGAGAGTGTCAAGAGTTTACATTCGGGGTGTTTAATGTAATGTAAACAGTACTTTTTGAACTGTTCTCAAACAGTAGAGTGTTATTATTCTAGGCAGCATCATTCTGTGTGCTGCTACCGGCTACACACAAGCAAACACTGTACAGTGTGACAGAATTTACATTGTGTGCTACTAGTTTATGACACAGTAAACAGTGTGCTACTAGAACTCACCAATATTAGGTTCTATAATTGGAGAAGAACGATTCTGGTTAACGCAGGCTGCATTGTTTTGCACACATTGTTACACACATCACTCTAAACTATGCTAGTATCCGTTACATTTTTGGTAGGATGCATATAAAGCCACCAAAGTCAGCTGTGACTGAAAACGAAGTACATATATCCTGAATGGCAACTTCTTAGCAGTATACACAAACATTGGCACAATGCAGTAAATTCAACTGACAAGTAGCTGTGGAGATAAATGGTGAATATGGCACTCACTTGCTCATACAGCACTCATACAATGCTGGATGGGGCAGTAATGGCAAATTTAACATTGGTGTCATCCCCTCCCCATTACTGTTCTGGAATATCATTATTGTTCGTGCAATACAATTGCAAACAATATAGATGGATTTGTCAAATAAAATAAAACTATATGGCTCAGATTGCCATGACATTACAGACTATATATATTTATGTTTAGGTTGTATAATTCTACTATACATTTTATAGTACAACTGTCTGATGGGTGCAAGTTTATACCACTGCTATCTACCTGTAAGTGTGGCAAACTTTTAAGGGCCTGATTAAAAACAATTGCTCTCAGTGTAAGTAACTTACTCTGATTTATAGAGATAGGCCTTACACCACAGTAAGTCACTTGCACCAACAGCAAGTCTTTTGGACTCTGTCCCCAAGTCTTTGGCTCATCACATTAATTAGATCTATTTTACTTACAAAATTCTGACAGACTAACAGGTGCACATACATACATATCCATCTGTACTCCCAGTTATCCTGACCTTCTGTAGAATGTCTTCCCTGTTTACAGCTTACTGAATTTTATACAATTTATCAAATACATTTGATTCAGAATGCAAGCAGCTAATCTCCTAAACAATAAAAGATAAAAATGCAAAGTTGTTGTTAAAAATGCAGATGAGAGATCATGAAAAAATATATCTTCCTCGAAACATCACTCTTCTGTGGTGATTTCATGCCTGACTTGTTTCAGTACTTGCGTATTATCGCAACCAGATTCCGAAGCCATACTAGCAGTTTGCCACATTCTTTTTCCATACCAGTCCCGATCTCTTCAACACCCCCAGTTAAGGCAGATTGGGAGTAATGTGTCTTTCAAATGATGGCCACTCATTTTAATCTGGCCAAAGTAACTACACTGCTAACTACTAAATGACATTCAAAACCAATTCAATCGTCACTTCATGACACTTGGCATAATTGGACAAACACAACTGCTAGCCTAGCCTACAACATAGTAACTTCACTCGATGTTTAAATAAATCCTATTCCAGACCATGGATGGTTTCTAATGGAAGATGCAGCCCTGCTGCTCGGGTTTGTCTGAGTGTACTAGCATACATAAAGGCGAACTCAAGTATGCCCTGCGCTCTCCAGTCTCTTTAAAATCACAAGCAGCATCGACACGTACAACAATTTAAGTAATGGGTTTAAACAATTTTATTACATCCTTTGGGAAAAAAATAAACCAAAACAGGAAAGCCACAGAGACAGTAAACTAGCAAGCTGAACACACACATAAATATAACAAGCAAGATGCCATATGTTTAACAGTGGCAGACACCCACACATCAGGTCTTTGCTACAAACCCGTTGACCACAAAACTACATCCCATTCTTTCACAGTAATCCGGGAAAAAAAAAAAAAACAGCCTACAATGCAGACCCAAATCAGGAAAAGAAGCTACAAGTTCACAGACCCCTTTTTAGGTTAAGATACATCAGTTTGTGAAAACATTACGAATTATGACAGGTCCGGAATCTGGTTGCAATAATACGCAAGTAGCCTTGTTTCTTTTTGAGATTTTGCCAATTACTAGCAAAATAATCCTGCCTTGATATCTACTGTCAGGGGATCTTCACCAATTCTGATATTCCTGTGGTACAATGCACAACCTGTTTTTAGGTTTAAAAAAAAAACTAACCATTTACAGTTGGAAAGACAGATAAAAGGGTTTTAAAACCATAGAACCTTAGAAGATGCAAATCACACTGAATTGTTTTGTTTTATAAACTGTCTGCAGGCTTCCAGTCTCCACAATGTGGCATATATGTTTCTTGAGGTCCTGATACATCCACATCCTCAAAGGCAGAAGCCACCATAGACAGTGGTAGTACTAAAACTTCCAGAGGCAGTGTAATCCAGCATAAATGTATAGGTTTCAATTCTCCTTTTCATTTGCAGTTATTCCTGCTGTATGCCATCTACTTGCCCACTGACATAACATTAACCTGACTAAATAAATAAATAAAAGGATAACATTCTTTATTTCTTCACAGGAGTCATAGCACAGGAAAGGGTACATGCAGAATCACTCCATATCCCAATGACCTGTCACCCAAAATTTGCCAGCAAATCCAGACTAAGAGAAACATACAAAAACATGCACATTGATCACCTCTAAAAGGAGTTATTTCACACAAGCATTCTGTCATACTCAAATTATATAATTTGGTACATGCACCTCTACTTATTTATTAGTTAGTAAAAGTAAATGTTTCTATAAACCAGCATTCTTAAATATATACAATTAAATGTTTAAGGCTCCATTCCTGGCAGGGCAGTATGACAGTAAACTAAATGAAACTTATTAAGGAGAGGAATCTGCCTTCTTACACAGATGCAGTACAACGATTAAGTCCCTAAATCCCTTACACTGTTTTTTTTTTATTTTGAAAGAGAGAATCCCAGCCTAAAAGTTGAAAATCTTAAGTACACTTTGAATAAATTCACTGGAAAATAACTTTAGATACTTCAGATCAGAGCTCCTCAATTAGCTTGTTATTGGGCAGAGAAGGTCGAATGCCCACATCAGCAACTCTGTACAATATCAAGAAACAGAAAAATCAGAAAAAATTAACATTGTGACCTAAAGTTAGGCAGCTTCTCTGGGCAAATGTAAAATACAGTTGTCTTCCTTCACTGCATGACTATTCTTGTATTTGGAACTTTGCTCTTATGTGGCACTAAAGGAAGAACTATAAATAAATTCATAGATAATAATTGCTGTGCAATAATAATATCAAAGGAGAAGGGATTGTGCTTCAAATAAAAAAGTTCCTTTACCTAGATTCACACTCACATCCATATTTGTTACAGGCCGTGCCCAGAACCACAGTGCCAGGAAACTGCGAAGACATCTCCCCAGCAATGTTTTACTTTATTCTTACTGCTACACATGCTGCACTGTGCTGCTTTATATATTTGACACTGTTTTCTCACTTTTCTACTTCTCAATATTGTACACAAGTCGTCAATGTGGACACTCTCTGTTCTCTGCATGATAACAAGATGATCGAAGTACTGTGGTTTGACCTAAAATTAGGAAACCAGTAATGACATTTTTTTTCAAATACAATGGGCCCAATGTAGAAAGATCGCAGCAAGGTGTACACCTTGTGGTAACCATTTCTAATTCACAGGCAGCCCTACTGTGGTGCTGCAACATGACTAGATGCAACACCACAGTGTGCTTTCCCTATTGTCATGCTAAATGTTAATGAGCCATTCCAAGGGAGAGGCATATGCAAATTAGTCACATGCTCTCTCCCATAATTGCCTGTGGTAAGGCATTGCTCAGCTGTGTAAATTAACACAGCTGCTGCTAGATGATTCTGTTTGTGAACACAGCCAAAAGCTCATGCTTTCCTATTGCAGTACAGGTAGGTGCAGTGGAGTTTAGGAGACAGGTAGTATTGTGTTTGTGTTTGTGTGCATATGTGGGGAACTGCATATTTAAGTGTGTATCTGCCTGGGAGGTTTTATTAGGAGTGTTACTTCAGGGGAAGGAAGGGTAGGTAAGTGTGTTTGTGTGTGTGTGTGTGTGTGTGAGTGAGAGTGAGAGAGATGTCGCCAGGGGAAGGAAGGGTAGGTAAGTGTGTTTGTGTGTGAGAGTGAGAGAGAGAGATGTCACCACTCTGGGCCAAGAATCAAGGAGCCTGACTCTCCACCACTGGTGCTGGAGAGGGACGTTCACTTGGAACAAAAATGGATACACCCAGTATTTCCAGATGCAGTTCTCTGCAGCAAGCACAATTTCCCTTAACAGCACACAGGGAACATACTCAGTCCGGGGTTTGGGTTTCCTCTATCTATCCCCCTCCAGGTCCCCAGACAGACTCCCCATTGGCACAGTTGTAGAGTTGAGACCTCAGCTGAATGTCCAAGCAAAGTTCTCCCCCACTCTCTCTTTGAAACCAGTGCTTTGTTTTACACACACACACCCACACCCCTCTGATAAAGGCTGGCACAGATTTTCTAGTTATCTGGCCAAACTATAAGGTAGTTACACAACCACCAGACACTCCACAGCCAGCTACTCTAAGGCTCTTGCAAGGGTACTCAATTATACTGACTGAAATTAATATTAATACAAATGGTAATGTAGACCAAACAGCCAGGCTTTCAGGAGTGACTATAGTGTCACCAATATATATAAGTACTTTCAAAGGTTAAAATATTCTCTAAAGGACCATCCACAAAGAAAATTTTAAATATATTTAATAATAAATAAAAGAACATGAAAATACTAAAGATCTATTTCAATAAACACCAGAGTTTCAATCACAGGAAATGTTAAAAACAACACAGGTGGACAGGTTCACACAGTTACAGAAAAAAAACTACATTTAGCTAATCTCGCTATATTTTCCTGACTGATCTAAAGAATTACTACTCCCTGGTTACTTACTAGAGCAAGGCAAGATGAAGTAGGTGAGATCCTTTTTTGCCAGGTTGCAAAAACAGAGTGCTATGAGACTACAGTCTCACCTAGTATTAAACATTATTTTTAGTGATGGATTACAGAATGATATCACATACACAAATACGTTTTCAACACAAGCATCTGTACAAATAAGTTTGATATTCAAATATGTATTTATTTATTTAGTTTACACTTGTTTACTGGGAAGGTCCGACTGGAACAAGGTCCATTTACAGCGGAGGCCAGAGGAGAAAAGCTCCATAATATAACAGTACCAATACAACAAATGGCAAAAAAATTCTGTACAGAGGCATATATACAATCAGAGCTCTTTATACAACACCACATAATCCACGAATGACAGAACATTTCTATACAGTGGCATATATACAAAGAGATTTTTTCGTACCTTAATTTGATTTGAGCAAGCTTGGTATATAGATAGCAAAACTTTGAATTCTGTACTGGTAGTACAAAGCATAAAAATTAAGGAATGGAATCTGGAAAACAATGCTATTTGTGAGATACATCAAAGTGTGAGAAATATTAATTCTTTACCAAATTCCAGCTAGCTGTGCTAGCATATGTTACACATCCACTGCCCTATTTCTCCTGGCATAGCTGGCAATACCTCACGTCTTCACAGTGTGTGTGAGGAACTACATGTGTAAGTCTGTATCTTCCTGGAAGATCACATTAATGGTGTTACTTGGGGGTTAGGTAGGGTAGGTGCGTGTGTGTGTGTGTGTGTGTGTGTGTGTGTGTGTAACTTGGGTGAGCTGTCATACTTCCACATTCCCCCAGACTAATGAGCAAATCCTGCAAGATTGGGTAGGGGGGAACACTAGCCACCAGGGTGAACTCTGGTGAAACATTGTGCCTTTATGGAACATGGGATGGGGGGGCATTAGACACCAATGATAAGTCTCTCCACAGAGTGCCAGACACTAGGGATACTCTTCATAGGTTATCATATCGGCACTAAAAACATTCAAAGTTTGCACTCTCTCACCTCAGACAGAGGATATCAGTTCTCTGCACCACTACTAGATACCAGGAATACTTTAAATATTACTTAAGTGTTAAAAAATATGTACTGTAGGGATGAAAGGTCTTAAATCTTGTACACTTTAAGCAAAAGGCAGGAGCATTGGCCTAGTCTAATCTGTCAGTGTAGTTTTTTTTTTTTTACATAGAGAAGTATAATGCTCCAACATTTAGCACGATCCAATGCATGTAACCGTCTGCGACTCATGAGACAGTGGAGGGTGCCTTCAGTACAAACTGAAAGTAACTTTAGATGACATCAGGGACATAAACTATTCGCTGAAGTCACTTAAAAAGGAAGCAGAACAGCTTCAGCATCAATATGCAGTCTACAGACAGTTACACAAATCAAACTCTAATCTCTGCTGTTACTGACTGACTGACTAAGGAATCATGATTTACAATCTCAGGGCTAAATCAATACGAATCATCAGCAGGGATGTTCTAATAACTCAGGGACATGTAACAGGTATGTGGGGTGTGTGCATGTGTGTTTGTGTGTGTATGAATGTATGCATTTTTGAGCGTGTGTATATGTGTGTGGGACAGTGAATGAGTGGGTCCTTTTGTCAACGTGTTGCATGCACTGCCAGCATTAACTACCCTAGGAAAGTGCTGCACTTGCACTAGTTAAAGGCGATTCTAGGAAAGTGGCGATTCTAGGAAAACTTGCACTAGTTAAAGGCGATTCAAACACATACAATTTACATAATAATGAAGTCTTTCCTCACTGCGACTAATGTGTTTCTGAATCAAAAATTATTGCATCATGGAAACAGACCTTTTTTTTACCACAGATCTTTTCGGCAGCAAGGCTGTTTTTGAATCCTTAGGAATGTGTATCCTTTCTTAAAAAAACTGCAGAAAAAAGTTGCTAAAATCTGATGCACAAAATCTTTAGTATTGAGTATGAAACTACAGCTATGAATGATGTGCTGCCAAACAAAAAGTTCAAGGTGTCTTCTTAAAAGCTATAATTTCTCTTTTAGGAAATAAAATATTACATTAATATTTTATTTCAAAAATACCAAATACCCTTTATCTCACTTTGCAGGACAAATATTCTTCTGAGGGCTCCTGACACAATGTTCTTCACAAAATATCAGATTCATTATTTATGTGCACTGTAGGACTGTTATATGCATTTATGGGAAAATATAAATTTGAAAGTTGGACTCAGTTGTGTCTTACTATGCATCTGTGGTACATTTAAAACCGTCCAAGACTCACCATCCAATGAAACACAGGTTATAAATCAACAGTTGTATGGTTAAAGTCTTTTTACAACAGACAGCATTTAAACAAGGCTTCTATTTTAATATAAACTAACACGTTAAAATCATGATGCTAAAGCAAATAAATTATGTTGAAAGCCAATTCACATAATTTTTGTTACAAGCATTTAAGTACAAACAAAATAATGACAAACCTTTCAAAAGAGGGCAAATTCTGGCCATGGCATGTACTGGGCCAAGACGCGTATACTGTCCAATGACAAACTCCATGAAGAGAAGAGGAATACCACAGAGAAACAGCATGGTCAGGTATGGTATAAGGAATGCACCTGCAAACAGGACAACAGTAAAAATATCAAGAAAAAGTGCAACCCAAGAGGCACTCCTTACAGAAAGAACCAAAGTGTCACAGATGCTTTCTGGACTTAAAGCCATAAACCTAAAATACACATTTGGTCTGGATGATTACAACTGATCACATGATTATTTGATAAGTACATATGTTAAACTTGGAGGGTTATCATAATAATGTAATATAGCTAAATTGGCTGTTATTGTTAATAATCATATTCTTAAAAACATGAGTTTTACTTATATTATTAAGTCAAGAGTAATAAATAGGAAAATTTATGTTTAAAAGTGATTCTCATTGCCAGCCTAGTAACGTAGATGGATAAAGGGTTTGATTAGTTGATTGGGTTTTTGACTGAGCTGGCAGGGAAGATGGGCCTGGAAGTGAGTCAGAAGCAGTCATGGCCAGTAGTAGGCCTGCAGCTAGGGTATATGTGCTGTACAGCAAACCACCAATGGACGGCTGTCGTCATTTAGCAGCTGCACAGGAGCAAACACCTGTGTAGGGGAAGGCATTGCGACTCCTGGTGTGATGGGGTCACATTCTCCTTTGCAAGGGAGGGGCTAGGCTAAAATTACAAAATGTCCTCACTGTTAGAATGCCAGCAAGGACACAATCACACAGACACAATCACACAGACACACAGACACAATCACACACAGACAGACAGACACACACAATGGCTCCATACACACACACACACACACACACACACACACACACACACAGACACACACAGACAGCTCCCAAAAATAAGCTTGAATCTGTGTGGTTAAAGTCTTTTTACAACAGACAGCATTAAACAAGGCTTCTATTTTAATATAAACTAACAAGTTAAAATCATGATGCTAAAGCAAATAAATTATGTTGAAAGCCAATTCACATAATTTTTGTTACAAGTATTTAAGTACAAACAAAATAATGACAACCCTTTCAAAAGAGGGCAAATTCTGTAGTATAGCAGGTGCAGCAGAAAAAAGAAAAACCTGTGATCTCTATCAGCTGACAGTGGGCCCTGGCTAAAGGGCAACTGACCAATGTTGACTCACTGAGTACAATACAGTGGCCAAAATTAAAGCAAATTTAAATAAAGTGTTCTAACTGGTGTGGGGGGATACTACCCAGGTTATTTTTTACAGACCAACTTCAAGGCTGAACAATCATGGAATCTAATGAGTTATTTACTAGATTGTGCAACCAAAGATTTTCTATACAACCAGTATAACAATCAGTCTGCTGGGTTTTAAGTCAGTATTACCATGTGCCATGTAAACTGCTTTAAATGACTTTTATTGAAGCCATTTAAATAGCACAGATGGTACTCACCAGTATACATTTGTCTCTTATTATTATTCTTTTTTTTTCTAGCTCAGCCTTATTTACCAAGACAAACATTAATAAAAATTAAGGTAGTTTTATTTGAACAGGCCTACCTTAACATGCATGTGCTACAGTACTTTGCGATTCTGAATAAAACCATGGTAATGTGTTACTACTAAAAAGATGAATACAGGTTGTGTATGTATGTTCAAACAAGGGACTAATGTTATGTAGAGACACTGCAAAACTGGCCGACATTCAGATGCTTTGACCATATCCTCCTGTATCACAGTTGCTTAAGCGTAACAGTTGTGCTTCCTGAATTCACATACAAGTGAGCTCATACTGTTTGTATGCGAATGTTTAGTAGACTGGTCCAATCTTGCAACCTCCCCTGCAAACAGCGAGACCTTGGAGTTATGTTTTATGCATAATCTGCTCACGCTGTCAGAAGCTCAATAAATGTATTGTTAGTTTAACAAAGTGACACAAATCCTTCTGGTTAAAAGTGTCCCTAGATGGAGGTTTCAGTACCAGATGCTACAGAAGGAAGAGAAGATACCAGTATTACAAGTACAACTGGAAAGAATAGATATTTACCCCTTCAGGAGATAATCCAACATGTTGTTGTTTTCATCCACTATGAAAGCTTATGTTAGGTATACTCTTACCTCAATCACAGAGAAACAAACTACTATGATGCACAACATGACACACAGTTACATGAGAAAAACAAATAAGAAATAAAAATCAAAGAGCTGTACAGTATCACAGATAGATGAGCATGTCCGTGATAGTTAAGGGGTCAACAAGATGAACAAAGTATCTGAAAGTTCGGTCATTCTGCATCTCTACCCTTTCTAAGCTATGTAGGATATTTTGTTAATACAAAAGTAGTATGTTTCAATAATCTTATTTTAATACAAGCAACATTATGAGCAAAATAAAAATCAACAGTAACACAGCAATGACATGGAAGTGTGCCGATGCTTCCTTCCTGTTACACAGCACGAAAAAAGTTAAATGACATGTATACAAAATATAGTGAGCACACCACTCCCTTCAAGGTGCATTTACTTCCAGACCAATTAGTATAAAGCCAGAAGCAGACTGATGGTTACCAACTCTTTTACATTCTCACACAGTGCATCACTGCTTAGCAACAGTGCTAAATGCTGCTGAGTCATGCTGAGGCTGCTATTTCTGTTATACCACTTAAGTGCAATTAATGAAAAGCATTAAAGTCGTATGCTTCTGTTATTACAGCTTACACCACAAACAAATGAGGTCTTCCCAACAGATTCTTTTCCCAATAACAAACTGTGGAAAAGCATCCTGTTACTAAAATGGGCCCTTTAGGCAAAGACCTGAATATGCTCTAGCCTGAATAGTCTAAATATTTATGTGTTTTTTATTTTTAGTTTTCTTTCCCTTGTAATAAACGTACACATCAACTGAAACGGAAGAAACTTTTTCAATACAAAAACATGTTTGCACTACTTCCGCATGGGAAAATGAAAATTAAGTTTAATCATTTCATTCAAAATAAATGCTCCTGTTCACTTCAAATAGAAACGTGTTAAAGCAACATGGCTTTATAACAAACAGTAACAGCAAACAGCCTTTCATACCCTGCATACGCTTCCAGATATCTTTCCGCTGTATTGAGAAGTAAAAGATTTTCGGTTTCCACCAAAATGAAGAAAGATGCTTATTAGTCTTTTATTTTTGCTCAAGAAATGAAGGTTGGTCATCATAAGAGACAAAGCATCGGTCAGAGAAATAAGACAAATCAATAAAGACATCCTGTCCATCACAGATTACTGACTTTTAGACACCATTCTAGCTTAAGTCCTGTTAAAATATTTTAAAAAGTTGTTTATGAGAAGCTGCTTGACTATATTTCAAATAAGGATTTCTTGTGCATGCATGACGAGGGTTTTTGAAAGGGGTATATAACTTATTTATTTACATTTGTTTACTGGGAAGTTCCGACTCACAGGTCCTTTTTCAGCGGAGGCCCGGGGAGAAAAGCTCCACATAGGAAAAAATGAGCAGCGAAGTACAAGAGTAATTGAATACAATAGTAAAAAATACATACAGTAGACAAAACAATACATAGGAGACCCAGCACTATCTAGCTTGAGGGTAGGAATCAATGTAGGCTGTATGTACAGATAGTACCAAGCACAACCAGATGCTGTTCTAAATTAGTAAACCTCAGTTTTACTTTTACATTTTGCAATAAATTCAAGCTGAAAATTTAGGAGGTGTTAGGCAGGGATATGAGAGGGGGAGAGGGAAGGGAGGAAAGAAGGAGGGATTCTAGTCAGGATTGGTGCATGGACATAGCTAGTGCATTTTTAAGTGAGATTTTAGGACAGTCTTGGAGACTGCTAGAAAGTACTGAGGTTATAGAGGGGGAGATCGTTCCATAGTCTGGATATGGTGCAGGAGAATAGTGTTTCTCCTGCTGAGTTTTTGTCTTCGGTGACTAGAAGTAGATCTAGTGGAGGGAAAGGGCTGGAGAAGGGTTTGAAGGAATGGGATTTTAACAGGGCAGTTTACTAATTTGTGGGCGAGTGAGAGTTAATTCAGGTGAAGAAGTTGAGGGAGTTCAAGCCAGTCAAGTTCTCCAAGTGAGATACAGTGGTGGCTGTGATGAGATGCACCAGTAGCAAATTTAGCTATTTTATTGTAACAACCCTCAAGCTGGGTGAAAGAGGAGGGCCCAGTGATGAGTTCTTGGAGTATATGGAGCTCAAATGGCAGATAACCGAATCCCACACTATTCCTAGTTTGAATGAAACAATGTCTTTAAGTAGCTTTTTTAAATTGATAGCAGCATATTTTTTGACAAAAACATATATTGGTATGTTTTGTTGTTTTTATAAAAGTGTGTAAAAGTTAGGTAATATACAACATGTTTCTTATAAACGTGGACTATATATGGTTTTAAATGCATTATATGTTTTATAGTTGTGGAATAATAAGTTGGTTACTATAGTTATGTTAATTGGAAGGGAGGGGTTTTAAATGTGTGTGCTTATTTAAGTGCTATAGATGTGAATTTAATAATTCTGATGTCCTGGAAAATTTGTGGATGAAAGCGCTAAACACGGTTGTCTTGGGTCTGGTGTACTTAATTTCTGAAGTTACCACTTATCTCCTTTGCCAATTTCTTGTAGTCACAGGTGGCAAAATGAAAACCGTGGAATTGGTCCAATTAGAATGAGATGGAAGAGTTGTCAGTAGGGTAAATACAGGCTCTAAAACACAGAAACTTCAGAATCAACTGTCACTGATTTTCAAAGTTTTCTTGGGAAAATCCACCATTTGATCCAGTGTTGGCACTGAGAAAGGTGTTTTAGTATCAGTTTAATTGGCGCCAACATCCGTAGAGGTTCGTTGGGTACAGAAGTAACCCATGTCATTTCCTTCATTCTGGAAGTCAGTATAAATACGTGCACAACTCTCAAGTGTAGCTGAAGGTAGACAAAAACAAAGCATGATGGAGTCAAAGTCTCAATCAATATCAGTTATATGCTATTTATCTTTTTGTACTGGCTCTATAATACACCTCTCTCTCTATATATAGATATAGATATATATATATATATATATATATATATATATATATATATATATATATATATATATATATACACACACATATATATATATATATATATATTAGGTTCATAGGTTCATAGGTTCATAGGTTTATACTAGGCTATCTGCCCTAAGGCATTTATAAGCCTAGCCCAAATTATTGTGGCTTACGCCACCCCTTATATGAAAAAATACTGTGCCCATTAGTTTGTTGTGCCTCTGTCCAGCAGTGACCCAGAGATGATTCCCCGGGTAAACCTACGATCTCCCATCCACAGGTCTAGATTTCTCTTGAACAGAGTCAGCGAGGTGCTCTGCCTCACATGGACCGGGATTTTATTCCACAGCATAGGGAGTCTCTGAGTGATAAATCTATCCCTCCAGCACGTCCTATTTATATCCGTGCTAAGGTTTAAGTCGCTTGCTCTAGTGGTTTTGGTGGATTTGGATTTTTGAGGTGGAGCATGTCCATTAATTCCGGGTTGGACATGGCCTTGTATGTCAGGCACATGTCACCTCTGAGCAGACGGTATGCGACTGAATAGAGCTGGAGTTTCTTCAATCTGGCAGCATATGACAGATTTTGGAGTCCCTTTATCCTTTTGGTGAGGAACTTTTGGGGTCTCTCCAATTGCTGCAGATGTCGGGTGAGATACATCCCGAATGGGGCATTGTACTCGATCATTGGTCTGATAAGTGAAGAGTACAGGGGAACAATGACCTCACTAGATCTGGATGTGAATCCTTCATGATCAGGTGGGCAATGTAGAAGGTCTTTCTAACCACTTTAGCAATGTGAGTGTCAAAAGAAAGGCCACTGTCAACCTGGGTCCCCAGGTCCCTGATAACCTCTTCTGTGCTTAGTGGATTGCCACCTATATGGTAGCTTAGGGTTACCTTGTTTTTCCCGAAGGGTATGACTACACATTTTTGGCGTTAACTTCAGGCCATGGCTCTGGCACCAGCTATCTGTTTCCGTGAGTCCCTTCTGAAGGATATCAGTGTCCGATGCACTTTCCACTATGGCGCCCAGTTTGCAGTCATCTGCAAACTTTGTCAGCCAAAGTCCTCCCATGTTGGCCTGTACTTCTGAGAAGTAGATGCCAAACAATAGGGGGCCAAGGACCGAGCCCTGTGGGACACCACTTGTGACCGCTTGGAGTCTGACACAGCCAGCAACTCTAACCCTGTGGGTTCTGTCCTTAACAGTTTGCAACCCATCTTGTGACATATGGGTTTACATTTAAGCTGGTAAGTTTTTCTACAATACCCGTGGGGTATTGTGTCGAAAGCCTTTGCAAGGTCAAGGTAGGCTGTATGGACTGCCTTTCCCTCATCAATGGCCTTGGTGACTATTTCAAGAAGTCGACCAAGTTCAAAAGGCATGATCTTCCCTTGACAAAGCCAAACTGGTCGGGTCCAATGTCTGCAAGTCCCCTATATCTTTGTTTATGAGCTCCATTATGATCCTCTCCATAGCTTTGCAGACTAGACTTGTTAAGCTTATGGGCGGTAATTACCAGGGTCCGTAGAGGGCCACCTTTGTGGAGTGGGACCACAGTTGCCGTCGCCACTCCTTGGGCACGTATCCTGTGGTAAGGCTGAGATTAAACAGCTGCCTTATGTGCGGTTTAATTCCTCATTTAGCTCGTGTAGCACACAGCCGGGACACCATCCGGTCCCATTGATGCTGTGTTTTTAGCTTTAGAGAGCAGCCACCTGCGCATTTGAGATGTCCGGGAGGCTACACTCGGCTGGGATAGTTATCTCTCCTTTAGGGGAGAGGGGTGAAGTTTGCACTGAACCTGTCTGCCAGTATGTTGGCAATGTCTGTGGGTTCAGTGATTTTTGTATCATTTTGGACTAATTCTGAGCATATCTGTGAGTTTCCACCCAGGTTCCTAACATAGCTGAAAAAGGCCTTATGATTGTCCTTTGAATCCATGGCAATTTTTCTCTCAAAATTGGCCTTAGTTGATTTTATGAGTGCTCGTAATATTTTACTAATAATGATCAGGGGTGGCTTCCCTTTTATGGATTTTGTTCTATCATGTAATAGCTTTCTCCTCTTATTGTAAAGTTTGTTAATGGCTGGGGTCCACCAGACTGGACGCTTGCCCTTTGTGGAAAGAGTCTTGGTTTTATTTGGGATTGCCTGATCCATGCAGTCCTGGAGGTGTTCATAGAAGGCATTTGTAAGGGCTTCCGCAGCTTGGGTTGTGGTTTCCTCTGACTCAGGGGCCTTGAAGGATACCACACCAGTCTTGAGTAGTGTGAAGTTTGCTTTAGAGAAGTTCTTCACTATGGTCATTTTTGTTTGGGGTGGGGGCG